>NC_090792.1:19044990-19062490 GCF_040054535.1 Antennarius striatus
GGCCAGTGGAGCAGAAGTATTGGAGTATCGATCGTGTGTGTGTGTGTGTGTGCGTGTGTGTGTGTGTGTGTGTGTGTGTGTGTGTGTGATTCTAACTCTTCATATGCACTTCAGGAATCTGCTGATAATACATTCCGCCGCGCAGATTTATTCCCAGAGGTAATAAAAGAACACAACAGGACTCAAAAAGGAGTAAATGCAACAAACAGTAAAGAAAATTCTGGTCGATTAAACCCCCCCCCCCAACATTTTGACACAATTATAAGAAACTTCGTGGTTTGTATAAAGTATTTAGAAGAGAAAACATAAACAAAGAACAGAACGATCAATCAATTCTAATAACTACGGATCATTACTGATTTTAAGTAGCACGGTTATTGGGATTAAAAACAGTGTAGTTAATCTGGATTAGTAATATTACCACCTACACAAGTCAGAAGGTGCCTGAGCTGTAAATTGTATAAAGTTATCTTATTATGAGGCTCAGTGTCTGTTGATTGGTCTTTAGAAATTTTATTGTTTATTGTTTTATTGACCAGCGTAATGCTGATATCAGCGCTAGCGGGAACCTGTGGAAATTCCACGATAAAACAATAATATCAGTTGGGTTTTTTGTTTTTTTTGTTCAAATATATAGGTGGGGAGATAACATGTACACTAGCATAATCCATACACTTAATAAAACAATCACACATTTGCCAGCATGAGGCTAACACTAGCATAGAGTATACAGTTGGGTGGATTTGAACCAGTGTTCTTGTGACTTTTGCGTTTCTTTTCAATATTTTGTAATTGTTTACATAATTTATACATAATTATGATTAATATACAAAGGTAAAGTCTGGATGTCGATTGGTTGACAAAAATGTTTTTTTTTTTTTCTCATAACTTGGAGGGTTTGGGACTTTTTTACAAGACTGGAATGGATTCAAATGATTTTATTCATTTTAAATGCTTAAATGTTCTTTGACTTACGAGCTGCAGTTACAGAATGGATTAAAAATGTATCTTGAGGTACCACTGTATATTATATTATATTATATTATATTATATTATATTATATTATATTATATTATATTATATTATATTATATTATATTATATTATATTATATTATATTATATTATATTATATTATATTATAATTAATTATTATTTATCGTCTGAAATGAAATATGCCTGCAGTCTTACACTTAATGACCCAGTTCTTCATAAAATCACTCCGACTGATGACAAATCCTCTTTGGCTGTGAGTGGGTGTAAAACTTGTCGTTGGCTCAGAGTTTAGACGGTAAATTTGTTAAAACCACAACATCAACTGGAATCGTTTCCCGGTTCTCATCCCGGTTGTCGGGTTGACTCCACAGACCGGGTGGCGATGGGGTCGCGCCCCAGAAGAGAACTCATCTGTCCTCCTACACGCAGACGCTCCTCACGCCGCCTCCATCGCTCCCTGCAGCTACACAGGCCCTAAAAAACAACCTCGCTAATTCTCACTCACACTATGAGGGAGATACAGGGGGAGGGGGGGGGGTTATGTGGGTGAGGGAGGGAGGGAGGGAGGGGGGAGGAATCCTGAGTCCAACAAATCTCTTTTGTATTCAGGTAAGTTGCTTTAACCGAGGAGACGCTGATAACTCCTTGACACAAGGTCACGCATTATATGCCATTAGAAAGCAAGTACAGGTGTATACACACACACACACACACACACACACACACACACACACACACACACACACACACACACACGCACACACACACACACACACACACACACACGATGGGGTCAACAGAATTATGTAAACCACTTTGTTTCATCTTCATAATCGCCTGAGGGTTTTGAGCACCAGGGTCGCTGACACAATTATCCTATTATAGTGGATAAAATGGTAAAGATGGAGGGAGGAAGAGAGGAGAGGAGAGAGAGAGAGAGAGAGAGAGAGAGAGAGAGAGAGAGAGAGAGAGAGAGAGAGAGAGAGAGAGAGAGAGAGAGAGAGAGAGAGAGAGAGAGAGAGAGAGAGAGAGAGAGAGAGAGAGAGAGGGAGAGAGAGAGAGAGAGAGAGAGAGAGAGAGAGAGATGATGGAGAGAAGGAGAATATTAAAGAGGCTCAGGCAGACGGGGGGGCGTCTCTAGATACAGTAAGAATGATGTGCAGGAAACACAAAGGATCCCTCTGTGGCTTCTCAGGTGTGTGTGTGTGTGTGTGTTTGTGTGTGTGTGTGTGTGTGTGTGTGTGTGTGTGTGTGTGTGTGTGTGCGTGCTCTAGATGGAGAGATGGGATGAGTCTTGCGGAGTGACAGAAACAGATGAGGATTTCAGAGTGAACTTTGGGCGTACATCTCATATATTTTCATCGGGCCTCAGGGAGACTCCGCCTCCTTGTCAGCCGTGACACGCATCACTGATTCGCTGTGTGTGTGTGTGTGTGTGTGTGTGTGTGTGTTCTCTATATTACCTGTAAAGATCTCGTCTCCTAAAATAAAATAAAAAAAGATGCTTATTTATTTGCATAAACAAATTCATAAACAAATATTACGTAACCAAGCAACCAGGATGACACCAGAGGTTTGGCCTCAGCAGGACGTCTCCGTGGAGACGCACGTCTCCCATCATCCTCGACCTGATTCTGGGGAGCGTTGGGGATGTGATGATTTTTTATTTTTTTATTTTTTATTTTTTTATCTCCACACTTCGCTTGTTGTGTTGCGTTTAAAGGCCGGCGTTAATGAAAAGGTAAAAAAAATAAATACATAAAAATAAAAATAAAAAAACTGCTGGGAAATCACAAAAAGCGAATGAGAATCCGAAATAACGTCTCTCAGCTGGTGGGAATAGGAACGCTCCGGCGTTTGACTGACAGTGAAGATTAAAGCTCTTCACACCCTGACGAAGAGGAAATCTTTTGCTTTTAGGTGTTTTTTTTGTTTTTTTCTTGTTTTTTTGTTTTTTTTGTGGCTGAAGGAAACTGAACAACAGCAGAATAAATCTGCGTTTGTGATTAAAAGCATCCGAATGTTGAGAAGAATGAGCTCATTGTGAGACTGGTGGCGGCGGCGGCGGATGAGGCGGCGGGACGTTTATTTGAGAAAAACCTCCTGAAGCTGAAGGAGAAAACAAAAAAAACACACCGGAGTCTCCTTATTTATTATTCTCCCTTCAATTTAAAACCAACAGAAGACGTTTTGGAGCCATAACGCTGCAGAAAAAGAGCGCTAACTTGCTTTACCGGCGGGTAATGGATGCTGTTCACATCCCCAGCTCCCATGATTCCTTGCTGCGACCCAGCAGAGGGTTTTTGACGAGGAAATCACCGCCGATCCTCTTGACTGGCTGTCAGGATGATGGGATCTGATGGGGGGTGGGGTGGGGATTGGAGAAGGGGCGGGGCTTCCTCAATGCCATTGAGTAAAGTGGGCGTGGTCTGAGGGGGCCGGTGGGATGCAGCATCCATGAGTTGTGAATGACGGGGTTATCGCCATGTTTGACATGTGCTGCGGCGTGTTACCGTCAGCACAGCCGTCACTCAACAACCACACTCCCTCCCCCCCCACACACACCAGACTGAATCCACTCCAGGGGGGGGGGGTTCTGATCGCCTGGAGCAGAAACGTCACATGTCCATCAGCCGACGGCTGACAGGTCGAAACGGAGCGACTACGGATTAAGAGGATGTGATGGGGGAGGAAAGAGTAGGGGTGGGTGGGGGGGGAGGATGGAGCAGGAAGGAGAGGGAGTGAGGGATTCTGGGAGGTGGAGGAGGAGGGAAGAATTCAAAAAATGTGAAGAATTCGGGCCATCTGGTGGGACGGAATTAAATTAGTGATGCACAGGAGGCCTTCAACTCCTGTCTCCTCACACACACACAGCTGAGATGGTGTGTGTGTGTGTGTGTGTGTGTGTGTGTGTGTGTGTGTGTGTGTGTGGGCGATCACCGTGCATCAAAGTGGGGTCATGACCTTGAAATATTTTTTACCCAAAATCCAAAAACCGCTCGCCATCATCAACCGTGAGGCATCCGCCGCCGCCGCCGCCGCCGCTAATGTCCGACCAATCAGGAGAGAGGTGACATTAACAGCCTGGGGGACGGGGGGGGGGTAATGGTCGCAACTATTACCTCACAGAAGAGCTCTCCCACATTTCCATTTACTCAATATTTCATGCATGAATAATCAAATACAAGAGAAAGCACAATATTTCCATCGGGGCCCCGGCTGGATTTGCCGCCCCCCCACCCCCCACACCCCCCCACTGGACTCCCAGGCTTCTCCCAGGAACACGGAACTAAAGTAATCAGGCACAGGACACATCTTTCTTATCTGCCACTCGGTCCTAACAAGCACATAATTGCTAATATCTTTGCTGAGCCGGAGAACGAATCCCCCGGAGACCGGCTATGTATATACACCCTGATGGAGAGATGAGGACGGGTTGCCATGGGAACAAGGGATGTGTCGATGCAGGGGGCATGAGGGGAGATGAGAGGGGGGGGGGGGGCAGGGTGGAGAGGCCTGGAGGATATAAAGTTTTTCAAAAATAAAATCGCACTTTGAGTTTTAAATGGTGAGTTCTGTTGTCAACAGGAAGTCCAACTCCAGGGTAGCATCGGTGGACGGACAGGGGGCGGGGCTAAGAAAACACACCTGGATGGGGTGGGGGGTGGGGGGGCAGGTTCTGAAACCCCGCCCCCCATTAATTTAAGACTGATGACACAAAAACTGTGAAATGGTTTAAACAAAAAACAAAAAACACCTAACTGCTACTAACTGCTACTAACTGCCACTAACTGCCACTAACTGCTCCTAACTGCTACTAACTGCCACTAACTGCTCCTAACTGCTACTAACTGCTACTAACTGCTCCTAACTGCTAACTGCTACTAGTTGCTAACCGCTACTGGCTGCTTTTTATACGTCTGAGTCATCAACGCGTCGCAGTCCCATCCTTCTGTTTCACCTCTTGTTCCCGCCCCTCTCTGCCGTCACACAGGTGCGCGAAACAAGCGCTCCTTCATGCAGACACGCTAACACAAGGAACAACAGACAACCGGCACACTGAACAAGTGAAATTCGTGGCAGGAATCAAAGCTGAGCTAAAGAGCCTAGCATTGGCGACAACGTTAAACGCCATTCGCCAAACGCTGTTCCCATTTATATTAATATTAATCCCATTTATTTTCCACTCGCAGATGTGAACCAGCTCTGTCTTATAAAGCTCATTCATCACCGGAACGCATCGGCGAGACTTTTACTGAATCGAAAAAGGCATGGTTCTTGGACGGCGTTAGCGGTTGTAGCTGGCGGCTATCTGTAACGTCAGCTTTTGTGCTGCGACACCAGAGGAACCGAGGCCATCGCTTACGTGTGTCACATCATGTTGGCCGAGATCCAATCACGTTCTCCAGCTGGAGGCGTTCCATTCAGCTTCCTGTGACTCTTATCCTCCATCTCCGTTGGTGTCCGTCCCGTTTTCCTCGTCGGCGACGGCGTTTCAACCGATGGCCGCAGGAATCAATACGCCGACCCTCTAATTGAGTCTTTAATGGTTTATCTGATGTTTGCTCGCCGCGCCTTCGCACTTCAGATGACACAACAAGCCGGACTCATCCGAGAGGTCGATCCATCCGCCGTCGTCACCTCCACCATCCAAGGAAAGAAAAGTGATAATTTATCTGCTTTTCTCAAAGAAGAATAACAGAGGAGTCAATTAGGATCGGTTCATCCATCAAGCTTTGGGTCAGAGATTGAAGTTTTAATCTCCCGTGACAAAAAAAAAAAGGTTAATAAAACTTTTTATTAGAAAATTCTTGCTTTAGTCTTATGAAACGGTAACAGAGAAACGGATGTTTCTCCATTTATGAGGAAAACTGGTTCTGAATATCCGTCTTTATGACACGTGACGTGAAACATTCCCAGCAACACGGGAGGAGGCAGACCCAGGTTTTAATGAAGCAAAGAGGCAAACTAGAAGGCAAACAAAAAGGCAGAGTCCTCAACGTTAGAAAAACAGAGGAAAAACCCTAAAAAATGTCCAAAACTAAACAACGCAAAAAACTGAGGGGCGGGGCTTAAACCCACTGTAGAAACAATCCAGATCTCTCATGACAAACTGGAAGCAGGGGTCAGCAAAAACATGCGAGACGACACTTAATGTTGGGTTTTACCAAAATAAAACAGGAAGTGACAAATCGAATGCGAGTGTTTTGTCATTTTTTTTGGTGGGCGGGGCCTGATTTAAAAATACATGACATGGCAGCAAACAAACGTAATGATGGAAAACATCATTCTTTCCTTTGAAGGGATCACAGACGAGCCACAGGAGCCACGCGTCCTGGTTCTATAGCGTCCGCCGATCCAGACTGATTTATCTGATGGCTGTTATATAATAAAGATGACTGTAAGTGGATGATTCAGGTTTCCAGTCTGCTATAAAAGAGTGTGTGTCTGTGTGTGTGTGTGTGTGTGTGTGTGTGTGTGTGTGTGTTTGTTCCTTTGGTGGTGAGTAAAAGGTGAATTCAGGCCGCTTTGGGGAAAAACAAGTAAACATTTGAAGGTTTCCTCGCTCCAGCGTCCCGCCGTCTGGTTTCCATTCGGTTGCGTGTCGGCCCTGGAGTGATGCGTTTGAGGAACACGCGTGTTGACGGGCGCTGGCATCCGTCTGCATAGCGGAGGGTAATTAACATCCTCACCTGGCTGCTGGTTTGTTCGTTTAAGGAGGATAATTAATCACGGGGACATCGGCGGGACCGGAGCAGGGGCCGCCGAGCGTGAAATTACCTTTCTCAGAGACGAGGCTCGAAAGTCCATAAACAGTGATGCTGCCTGCCTACACTCCGTTCACGGCGCCGCCGTCCCCTATCTCGCCTTCCACCCCGGCCTTGTATGTTGGCGGGTGGATGCGACGTCAGCGAGACCGCATCTCGTTCTTTACCAGGTGTTGGCGGATGGATACGACATCAGTGAGACCGCATCTCGTTCTCGTTGGTGGAGTAAAGACGTAACTCGTATTTTCTTGTAATTTGTGCGTTTCTTTTCATTTTTTTTCATTGTTTATATATAATTAATTATGCACAGGTCTATTGGTTGTCTATTGGTTGATATAAAAGTGTTTTTTTTGTATAATTTAGGGGGTTTGGGGCTTTTTTTTTTACAAGACTGGAGCAGATTACAATATTTTATTTATTTTCAATGAGGAAATGTTTTAGTGACGGATTGAACTCGTATCTCGTGGTTCGACTGTATCCAGTTTTTTTTTTTTTTGTGAGTTAAAGAATGAAAAATTTCCATCTCCTAATAAGGGGCATTAACCCTTTGAGAACCTTGTCACTCCACTGAGTGTACTCATTTGTTTTGCTGCGTTATTTCCTGTTTTAAACCTCTAATAACTCTTTGCTGTTGAATATATCAAGTCACCTTGACATCATCGCTTTGTTCTCCCCCACAACGTTCTCGGCACACAAAAATGAACTGACTTTGCGTCAGTCAGTAAACATTCCTGAACTCCATTATCTATCATATCGGACCGTAAAATAGAAACAAAAGAAGCCAACCTTGAATGTTTACATATTGTATTGACAGCATCACTGGAAACCATGGTAACAAAAGAAAATGTCACCAGAAAAAAGTTTCTGATATTTGTACGAGTTGTGCTGGAAGTGTTTTGACATTTCCAGCTCTGTCTTTTCTTGAGTGTTGCTGGTTATTATGGGATGCATCCACGGCCTGTCATTTCTTTCTTGCCAATGTGTGTCTCATGATATAAATATATGGTGGTGGTTGTTGTTCGTTAATGCAAGCAAAGGCATCTGGGATACTTGGACGCAAACGCTGTTCGTATTTCTAAAAATCCGACGCTCTGATTGGCCGATCGGCGGCAAAAATACCATCTAGAGTTTGAAATGATTAAGAATAGAATCTGAGAACGAGGAGGTTGTGTTTGTGAGTGTAATGAAATGAGCTCAGAGAAAAGAATGTCCCTGCAGAAAGGTCAAATGTCACGTCAAGGTTTCACGATGAAGGTATTCAAGCTGTGGAAAGTTATTAAATGATTTCATGTGGTAAAAGGTTATGTAGAAGTTGGTGATTAAAATGACCAAATGTGGCGTGAAACCATAAGACTGTGATGTCATCAATGGGATGGGCGTCTCCTCAAAAATCAGGAAAACACTCGATAGTTTAGTCTGAAGCTGAAACCATCGTTCAAGATGTTTGGAAGCAAAACAAAAGCCTCCATCAGCCGTCACGAAAGAATTTGAGCAAAATTCCTCTCCGTCCTTCTGTTTCCATTCAACTTTTCCAGCTGTTCATACACGCAGAAATGCATCGATCGGTCCAGAACGACGCTGGACTGCTGGCCCGCGGCCATTCGCTCGTAGGTCTGGTGTGTTTTGAGGTCCTTTGTTGCCAGGAGAGGTGAGACGGCGCCGAGGTACACATTTGCTTTCAGAGCTTTTAGAACACCTTCATCTCCATTCGTACTCTTCACAATTCTCTACACCACCATCACAGCTTTTTACCGCCACGGTCTTTGTAAAGAAAGGCCTTTGTTCAAAGGAGAAAATTCTCCTTTCTTCTTCTTCTCGACAGAAGCTGGGGCCAAAAGCTCTGACTAATAATGAATTTATCAGATGAGCTGGAAGCAGCCAAATGATGTCGCTTTGCAGATCATCTGTTTAAGATATTTAAAGGGTTTGTTGGGCGACTTCTGTAGGGGAGAGACGGCACGGAATAAGGAAAGAGCAACAGATCCAGTAGGGGTCAACATGTGACTATGAAACTTGAGGCTCATCAATAACGCGACAAACTACAAGAACGTTGCATATTTTTAGAATATACAAGTATTTTATTCCAACAGAATCACTGTCCATGTAACTCCTGTCCATGCACTTCTCCTTAGGCTGCGTCCTTTCAATGCAATTCCCGTCCATCTACTTCCTGTCAATTTATTTCCTGTCAATGCTTCCCATAAACGTGCTTCCTTATGATGTAATTACTGCCAATTCCCTTCCTGTCAATGTACTTCCTACCAATACACTTCTTATCGACGTACTTCCTCTGAATACACTTCATTTCTTTGCACATTCAATGCACTTCCTGTTAATGTACTTCCCGTACTTCCTACACTTCGTCCCAGTGTGCTTCCTGTCCATGCATACTTGTCTTAATACTCCCTGTCAATGCATATCTTGCAATATACGTCCTCAAAATGCATTTCCTGTCAATGCATTTATTGTCATTGTACTTCCTGGCTTTTTCCAAACATCTCCGACTGACTCAACTGATAAAATCTTCTTCTTTTTTTCAATTCAATTGTGAGGCTGGGAGGTCTTTTAAAACGAGCCGACACTGAAGTACACAGACATTATTTAAAGACTCATTCAGGCCATGGGGGACTTCCTGTCAGGTTCTGGTCCTGCAGGAACTGGAACACGTAATGAATTTTTGTCTCATAAACTAATGTTTCACACTGCTGGCACTTCTGGGAAGTCAGAGCAAACAAATATTTGAATTATTACACCCAGATGTCAACATTTGGGGTGATCCACGTGGAATAATGATTGCCTATAAATGCATAGTGTTTAATGCATTCAGGAGACCGTGCACCTGTTTGCTTGTTATTTTTGAGAAGGCCTATGTTGCCTTTGGTTCCCAGGGAAATCAGAGCGCATGCAAAAAAAGGGGGGCGGCGAGGCAAATAAGTACCTTTGTTGAGGAAATAGAGTGAGAAAATGAATCGGAGAAGAAAAAAGGGAAAAAGAGGGAGAGTTTCAGGGGATAAAACATCGACTGGAGCTGACAGACGGGGAATGTGGGCTGGTTTCTGGGCTGCAATCTAACGCCTATAAACAGAGTAATCAGTCACTCTGCCTGAACTCCACCGCATTACCGCCACCGGTGAGGACACACGATGGTGAGCGTAAATTTTGCATGAATAAGTGGTAAAAGTGCAGATTGAAGAGCAGGAAATGTAAGAAAAGAAGATGTCGGATATGAAACACTATTTTAATCCCATTATTCCGTCTGGGATTAGGAGATTTGCTGGTTTACAACATGTCAGAGGTGATGTCAGCGCTGGGACTTTGTGTAAACGTCTGAAAGGCTGATTAGAATTAATACTGAGAGAAATATTGCAGTTTTACATAACTTTTGAACCCCAAAGAGAAGTTTACCTTAATTTATTACCTCTAGTTAAAAAAAAAAAAAGCAATTACTTTGCTGCGTGTCGGAGTCGATTAAGAAGTTCCTCCATCTCAGTCCTTTCTGATTTGCCGACTCCATCAGAGAAGAATGAAAACACCAGATCAGGAGAAGAACTGTCGTCCTCCTCGTGAGGTTGGTGCCACGCCGGCTTAAATGTCTCGCTTTTACCCCGAAGACCACCAGAACCCGCGGCTAAGGATTTGAGGATTTGCTCACGTTTGAGTCTGATAGCGTCCAGGACCAGCGTCCTCACAGAAAAACCTCAACAAATAAAGTTGGGTAATGATCTGGTTTGTGGCCTTTTCAGGCTTCCTTTCGGGTGTTGTGGAAAGTAAACTGGGCCGAGGACAGGCCCCTGTGGAACCGATCACACTGAGGAATGGGATGGTTAACTGGGGCCCCACGTCCACAAATTTCGAATCATTTTTTTAATTACGTTTGCAAAATAACAAATGAATTTCACATTTTCCACTCACAACAGGTGTATGTGTGTGTGTGTGTGTGTGTGTGTGTGTGTGTGTGTGTGTGTGTGTGTGTGTGTGAGGAAATGAGAGAACTGGGGATAATAATTTGCAAAACTTGATCACAAAAACCAAATTATTAAAAATATTCTTGTATTTTTAATAATTATTTATTATTATTAATAATAATAATAATAATAATAATAATAATAACAATAATAATATTAATAATAATAACAATAATAAAAATGTAATAATAATCTATTAAAAATATTCTTGTATTCTAATAATTATTTATTAATAATAATAATAATACTTATTATTAATAATAATAATAATAATAATAATAATTTAATAATAACAATTTAATAATAATATTATTAAAAATATTCTTATTCTTGGTGAACGTTAAAAAGACTCCCACCCTTCAAATGCATGCATCTGATTTAGCGCCTCATGCTAGGTTGCTAACAGCAATTTCAGAAAGAAGCAGCAGCCCTCCTCTTCTGAGAGCGTTTCTATCTGACTCGTCCAGGTTGGGGGTTTGGGCGGGGTCCACGCCGTTTCACCGTCTTCCGCCGCAGCAAAGTCAACACCTCCATTGTCACGGCTGAGAAATGGTCTCCCGCCATTTGCATTTTTATTGAAGCTCCAAAAATGCAAACCGCTTTCCCCTCCTTCCGTCTTTGTCTTTGCATTGAGGAGTAAAAAAAAAAAAAAAAAAGCCTCATTTGTGGCAGCAGAACCCGACATAAATCACAGAAGTGAACTCGTCTCTGAATAAAACATCAGGTTGGAGGACGGAGTACGAGTTTTTTATTTCGCTCTTTGAGATTCTCTGTTTTCTGCAGAGCTGGAAGGAAAGGAATAAAAACTCCTCCACAGACGGACGGCATTCAGAGCTCTCAGCATCAAGAAGATGTAAAATACAACATTAATAGGCGGCTGCTGTGATTGGGCCGCGATCTGTACTGTATGCGAGCAACAATCTGTCACCAAAATCCTCCATTTTTCCCCTCTTGCCTCAGCGTGAGCTGATGAAACGTCATTGTTTATGTATTTATTCATTGTGAAGCAGGGATTACCGACTTTACAAGGTCACTCAAACAGTCGAGTGAATTCTCTATTGACTGAAATGTAAATACCGGCTCACTCTGGACTCCAGTCGCCAACGTCTTCATCGTCCTTCGTCGTCAAGCCGGGGGGAGCAAAAGAGTGTTTTCTTTTTTAAACGGTGATTGAGTCGCTCCGTCCTTCCGTCGGGCGTCTGGAGATGTTTGGAAATGGAAAAAAGCAGAAGATGAGATGGTGATATTGATTGTTCCATTTACCACAAGAGGTCACCTTTTTTGTTTGATATTGAGATAAGCGACAGCAGCAACGGGCGTTTACCTCTCCAAGGGTTTTGTCTGTGAACGCATCGCTTCTGAACGGGAAATAAAATATTATTTTATTTTCATTATTTTTCCAGAATTACTTTTGACTATTTTTTTAAAAAAAATTTCTGTTTGCAAATAAACCTGACAAAACGGGGTGAGAAACACTGAGTGGAGATCGATCAGGAAAGGAGATGGAGAACAGGTGGAGCCTGCTTCCTGTTTCCACTGAGTGTTTTATTTTATGCTCATAAAATTTAAAAAAAAAAAAAAAAAAAAAAAAAAAAGATGGAAATGCAAGATAAGCAGGATAAATGACACTTGCGGTATAATTTGTCATTTCCATCCAGCAGCCTCTCCTCAGCATGCAGAGGCAGTTTCTGTTTCGCTTTATATCACATATTTGTTCTGTATTATCACTCAAACACAAATCCTCATTGAAATGGAAAGAATCGGCCACGCTTGGCCGGCCCCAAAACATCCTGCCTGCACCTGATAAAAACTTTACATCCCCCCCCCTCCTCCACCAAAAAGAATCAGCGTGAGTCCTTGTGGGAGAGGGGGGCGGGAGGGGTGTCGAATCCAGTGCAAAATGCTTCTTGGGATGGGGGTGGGTTTACATGAGTTGTGTAACAGGTGAACCATCCGTTTGAGAACCAGCAGATAAATAAGAAATAAGACGAGTAAGTGATTTCATGGACAGCTGACTCATGACAGGTGAAGTGGGTTGGGTGGGGGGGGGGTGGGGACAGGGAGGGACGGGTGAGTCCTAATCTTGTTGTTTTGTCTGCTTGTGATGTTTCCTGTCCAACCCGGTTCCCCTCACGCTCCTCTGAGTCCCACCAACGCGCCGCCCTGGTTTTCCCATACGACTCAGCACTCTGTCAATCCCGCGCCGTCTCGGCCTCTCACAAAGGACGACGCTTCACACGCTAGGGGGGGTGGTGGGGTGGGGGTTGGGGTGGAGGGAACCTGCAACGCCGGCAACTTTTCCGCCAATCGACACGCTTTCTATGCGGCGAAACAACCTGGTGAACCTCCCAAAAAGCTGCGACTCGCTGGGCGTCGGTGATGCGGGGAGGGAAGGGAGCGACAAAGAAATGGAGATTTATGACGGCGATAACGTGGGAAAAGTGAGGATGTGGCCTCATCAGCGTTCGCTCACCTCTAGGGCGCGAGGGCACCTGGAGGCCACGGCAACAGCTCCTCCTACTGGTGGGCAACGAAAAGGTCTGGATGGTCTAAAGAAACACGCATTTAATTGTGGGTTGGTTGACTTACCTCGAGCTATCCGGGTCAGGTCATCTTCAGTCAGAGATGTTGGACAAATGCAGGTTTTTAAAATAACTTCTGCAGTGGAAAAATAAACTCACAACTGGTGCATCAGGAAAACAAAAGATCTAACAAATGGAACAAGCCCATTGGGGGAGGCAGCAACCGATCAATAAGACGCTGACACCCCGACTCCAGCGAGCCCACATGGAAAACTGTGAATCGAGAATAGTTGTTATCTCTTGGCTCACGCTACACCTAGCAATATGTCTCTTCTCCCCCCCCCCCCCTCTCTGAACCTTCATCGATTTTGTCATCCGGCAGACGGAGGCATCGGGATCTGGCCGGGTTTCAGTCCGTCAGGTTCAACAGATGCCGCCGCTGATGCGGAGCGTCTGATAATGGAGACTTCAACACCCCCGCCGGCGAATCGAGATGCCAGCTGAGGATTCTGATGCGGACAATTATTCTGAAAGCGAAACAAAAACGCTCCCACCACGTCGATTCCGGACACCTGTGGCGGCGGCGGCGGCGGCGGCGGCGGCCGATGAATCTGCCGAGAAAGGTGGAATTAGGTTGAATCTTGGAAGACGGCGAGATCAAGCTGACCCGATGCGATGGAACAAATAAAACGACAGCGACGTCCTGGTTGAACTTTCGCTTGGGCGCCGTTTGCTATTTCTGCTGCGGATTCACGTGATTAAGAAACAAAACCAACACATGAATTAAAATTAAATGTGCTTATTTGTTAAGTCACCCGGCAGCATGTCAAGCAATTAGCCTTAGCTGCTTCTGCTACATTAAATAGATTTAAACACAAATGCCTCAGTGATTTTATAATTTAATGATCCGGTGACCGATTTGTAGTAATTCTACTTTAAAATACGCGTTCGTGCTAACGATAAAGAGAAGAGATGCAACCTGGAAACCGTCCTTTTCAGATATAAATTCACACAAAGTCAAATAAAAAAAAAAAAAAAAAAAAAAAACGAAAGTAAGACGCAACTTGCGAACAAAAGATGTTTCTGAGGTTTTTTGTTTTTTTTGGTGAAACGTCTGGAACCACAGGGCGGAAAAAGTCTTCGGTAGATCGCTCGCTTGCGCGTCGTCCTTTCATGCGCGTCGGTTGCCCAAGGCCACGGCGCTCTGAAGGGATTCATCGGAGACATTTAACTGCCTTGTTGTACAAAATGAGCATAATAGATCAGTCGGGGGTTGCCAGTGCTGAGCAATGCCGTTGCTTTCTAACAAGCACTCCGGTCCATTGTATTGTTTAGTTATTTATCGACAGGGAAGGCTTTAGCAAATACTTTGACCTTGTAAAAAAAAAAAAAAAAAAAAACCCCGTTGTGACTCCGACGTGCTGCAACATATTTTATTTAAAAGAAAAATATGGTTTCTTCTTCTTCATTTTCTTGAAAAGAACATAATGAAAGCGTTTGTGTTGTGCTGGATTCCAGCCGACAAGACGGTGGAACAAAGGAGCGCCCCCCCTGGAATTAACGGAGCGGAGCCTCATGACTAATTGACGAACTTCTCGACTCATTTCTCTCAAACACAAGCTTTGGTTTTTCTTCTACTTCCTCACTCTCACAGATCTACTTCCTCTGGTGGGAGGGGGGGGGGTTCTATTCACACCTGGATGGGTTGAAGGAATGACGACAATGGTTCCCTGAAGGTAGAACCGTTCACCTTTAAACGGCGTCCCGCAGGGTCCTGTTCAAGGCGCCCACAGTTTCTTTCACAATTCAAATCCATTGATCCTTGGTGCTCCAAAATATCTGATCTGTCGTCCTTAAACTCTCTCAATTCTGCACCAAACAGCAAGTTTGCAAGTTTGTTTTGATAAATTATTCATCCCTATAAATCAGTCTTACTCTCCAGCGACCGCTGTGAGGAAGCTGATTGGTCCATTCTCAGGTATCCGTCAGTAAACTCTCACCGAGTCCTTGCAGGACGGCGACATTCAAGCTAACGGCGCCAAAAGATCTCAAGGGATCAGCGCGGAATGAAACGTTGTGGCTCGTCCAATGGGATGCGAGCGTTGGCCAATGTCACATTTACGCAACATTAAGGATTTTTTGGGGCGCAAAAATGAGACGACGTGTTTGTCATTGGGCGCGTTTGAGGCTACTTCACTGGGTCGCATGATGGTAATGGATGGTGGATTTGGGTTCTAATGACGAAGAAGAGTGAGGAAGAGATGGATGGATGGTTGGATGGATGGTTGGATGGATGGATGGATGCATGGATGGATGGATGGATGGAGGAATGTCAGACGGGGAGGAGGGAGTGGCTGTTAGCAATGGGACGAGCGCTTGACCTTTTCCTCTCTTTTTTTTTTCCATTCCATCTCATCCATTTCAGAAGGACACACACACACACACACACACACACACACACACACACACACACACACTGGCCCTTGGGGTATGTTTAGCCCTGAGGTTGCCATCTGTACCTGCCTGTTTGGTATGCAGTGGGCTCTGCCCCCCAATTCCACTGAAGCCTGTTCCCTCTCAGTTGTTTGCTCGCCTCCTGCCTCCATTTAACATGTGTGTGTGTGTGTGTGTGTGTGTGTGTGTGTGTGTATATATTTCTACATACTTAGGGTATACTCTTCTTTTTATGTGTGTTTTTTAATGCTTACCCCCCCCCCCCCCGTGTGGAGGCGTGTTTTGCAGGTTTGTGCATCTGTTCCTGACTTTCTAGTAGCATGAGGGACTAATCCTTTCGGTTTTGGGCGAGCAGCTGTTGTTCATCCTCAAAGCCTCGCGTGTCTCCCAGCTAACTGCGCTAATGTGGCTGCGTGTGTTTTAGCATGGAGATCATGTGGCGGCACGCGTGTACAGCTGAGTAAACCCATCAGGGATACTTCCTTCTGCACTCCATATTCATTTTAAATCATTGCACGTGCTCAGATTGGTGTTTACTCATGTGTGTGTGTGTGTGTGTGTGTGTGAATGGATCAGCGGCATTTTTTTAATTAGTGTAACAGTTTGAGCATTGAACGCTTTGCACAGGAAAGGCTTCATACTTCCACACGCCGTCAATGATATATAAAACTTAATTACCAGATGATCAATAGTGTTTACACTGCAGAGCGACTGGGGCAGATTCTAATTAGAATATCCATACATTATTAATGGCATAAGCAAGCTCCGAAATTAAAAGCAGACAACTGCCGTGTTCAATTAAGGCGGCGCTCGCCGGGAGACGGCAGTCAGGAAAGGAGTGAACGGCGAGGAGAGAGGAGGACGAGTCCAGGAGAGTCAGAGAAGGCGTGACACATCACTGACTCCTAGTGAAAGCAGGTGTTTAACCAATAGGAGATGCACCTGACATTGTGGGTCCGGCTTTAGGGGTCCAAATGTTGCTGCTCGGCCCCCTTTATGGAAATAAAAGCTTTACAAGGGAACCAGGAAATGTCTCGCGGAGCCCGATTGGCCGCCTGTTATCAAGGACTCGGGCAAGACCAATGGAGAATCCCCAAAACGTCCTTCTGGGTTTGTCCCATTTTGTATTTTTTTATTTATTTATTTAGTTTATTTCTCTTCTGGACATGCTATTCCATCACATTTGCAACGTCAACAACAAAAAAACAAAAAAAGGCCTGATGGGTAGAAGCCATTTTCTTGTAAAAATTCCCATTTCCTGAATCCACAACACCTCCATCATTCCAATATGGTGTTAACCAAATTCATACATTAAATTTTACATTTATTTAACTTTTATGTTGGCAAATTGCTGTTTTGAACCGTCATCCTTATTTCCATTTTAGAAGAACACATTTGTTTGGCAAAGTTTTTTTTGCTGGATGCCCTCCCTGCATTTATCTGCCAGTAGGGCTCCAGATGAAGCTCGTGCTCTACCTCTGAGTTACATCCCAGACTGAATCACTAATGGAATTCACGAAGAACTGCATCCGACCCGACTCCATCCGTAGAACCAACAAACCATCCAACCCGGCGTGACGGCGAACGACAGGCCGAGAGACGGAGGCCGCGAAAACGCCGCACGCCAACGCCTTCGGTTCATCTCGCGCGTCGGGGGAGAGAGAGAAGAAACTTCTGAGGATGAAACGTAAGAAAGTCCAAGTTAGCTAATTACAAAAGGAGCTTAAACGCTCATAATTAGCCTTTTCTGTGGCGCTATCAGGTTATCTCAATGTCATGTCAATGTAATTTTAGAGG
>NC_090792.1:19817490-19827490 GCF_040054535.1 Antennarius striatus
TTGATTTGATGCTTCTTATTTTATTTTGAAAGCCTTCACCTTCCACTTCCTGTTTCCTCCCTTCCACTTTGAGTTTGATTATTTACCCAGAATCACCCAGATACGGACCTGGAGTGTGAATTCCAATGTATTAGGACAGGACGTGTGTGTGTGTGTGTGTGTGTGTGTGTGTGTGTGTGTGTGTGTGTGTTACCCGTCCTGTTGTTAAAACTGAAGTGGGCGCTCTTGTCGGCGATGCCGCACACGTTCCTGACGGAGGCGATGCAGGTGTATTCAGCGTAGTCCTGAGGCCGCAGGTTCTTCAGCTTCAGGATCTTCGTCTCTCCCTGTCAAACACACACACACACACACACACACACACACACACACACACACACACACACACTAAACCATTAATATCTGTTATAACTGTTGATGCACACAAATTTTTTTTGTGCTATTATTTTTAAAGTGAGAATAAATGAAAGGTTTCTGCCACAGAATTTAATTTTTGGTCTATTTTTAAACAATTAAATTTCAAAAGCTTTCACTTCGCCGCTCTGGACGTGAAAACCCCGGAGGTTCGGCCAGGAGCTGGACGGGAATCAAACTTTGAAGCGTTTCTGGCGGCGGCTGGCGAGCGACCTGCCGCCTGGGGAGGAAACTGGGATGGGCTAAAAGGAAGAGGATGACTCCAGGAATGGGAGGGGGGCACGATGAAGAGGATGAAGATGAGGATGATCCCAAAATAAAGCTTCAAACTTTATTCCCTGAAGACGGAGGTAAAAAAAAAAAAAGTCTAAATTTATTTTACTAACCGCCAAAGAAGTGGGCGTGTCTGCTCACCTGCGTGAAGAAGGGCTCGTAGATCTCCACCCCCGCGTCGGAGCCCTGCGTCAGCGCCTCGCGGCCCCGCCTCCAGGCGTAGTGGACGGGGGGGTTGGAGTTGGCCACGCAGCGGAGGAACACCGTCCGCTCGAAGTAGAACTGCTCCTTGGACTCACCCACGCTCTGGTGCACCGTGATCACCGGGTCGTCCAGGTCTGAGGAGGAGGAGCGGAGAGGAAGATGAAGATCAGGGGGTCCTGCTGTAGGGCGTCCCGGTCAGGGTGGGGGGCGGAGGGGTTAAATATTTATCCTCATTTCGCCTGCAGGTTGTGGAAAAGCCTCCGTGCCCTGAAGGAAGCACTCAGCCGTGATGCATTCAGGTACCACTTAAATCCCTGTAATCCCTGAAAAAAAAAAAGCATCCTGCGGGATATTACAACTGTTACACAACAACGCTGGCGGCGGGCGGATATTGTTTCCCCGTGTTTGGGTGGAAACATGTCAGGTGACGCGTGTGAGGGACGTGGATGTTCGTTTCCGGGGATCGAGTCGGAATAAACGGGAAAAGGGACCGCAGATCGTCAGCCGGAATCGGGTTCCGACGACAATCGGTAGCGGGTCGCACGCCGTTTGTCGCACGAGGAGGAGACGTGTAGGCCAAACGAGGGTTGTAATCCCATCAGCTGACAGGAAACACGTTTAATCCTCAACCCCGGTGCGCCGCTCCGTTTTAGAACTCAGTTATCTTTACAAGAAACTGAAACAGTCATGATGCTAAGCTAACGGCTGCTAGTTGCAGCTGGTGTGTGTGTGTGTGTGTGTGTGTGTGTGTGTGTGTGTGTTCGTACAGTACACGTCGACTCGTATGGAGCGTATGGCGGGGGATCCCAGGCCGTTCTCAGCTTTGCAGTAATAGCGCCCCCCCTGGTGGCGGCTGACGTTGTCGATCTTCAGCGTCTCGTTGTGCAGCGACGACTCGCCCTGGCGGTCCGAGGCTCCGCCCGCCGTCTTCGTCCAGCGCACCTGTGGAGGTGGGAGGGGTTTGGAATCACAACACACCACAGGCCAGTTGGGGTCGTTCCACTTAGACGCCAGTTTGGACGGGAGTGGTTTAGATAAACTGGTTCATACTGGTTCACACTGGTTCATACTGGTTCAGACTAGTTCAAACTGGTTCATACTGGTTCACACTGGTTCATATTGGTTCAGAGTGGTTCATACTGTCCAAACAGGCTCATACTGCTCTGGAAATATTTCAACGTAAATATTTTACTCTGAAAAAAGTGACTAGCTAAAGAGGCTACAGCTCTTTAGTTAAAACAGAAACGGAAACAACGCCTGCTGGAGATTAACTCCAGTGTGTGTGTGTGTGTGTGTGTGTGTGTGTGTGTGTGTGTGTGTGTGTGTGTGTGAGTGCATTCATGCATGTGTCTCCAGATTTGTCCTCATTCAGCAGCTGTTGCGACCATCCCGCCCACCTGCTCCATGCTTACTTTCCACCACCATCACCATCATCATCACCATCATCATCTCTCTGCTTCTTCTGCGCAAACAGAAAAATTAACAGAAATGTTTGTTTTTATTTATTAATCATTCAAATAAAACCTGAAATTATTACTATTATTAATTATATAATCCCCCCAGATGATGACATCATCATGACCTTCACCTGGAACCCGGAGAGAAACCTTTCCAGATGCTCCTCAGCTCAGAGGGAAAACAGCCAATCCAAAAATAAGTCGTCTAGATGTGTCTAGTCTAGTCTAGATGTGTCTAGTCTAGTCTCGATGTGTCTAGTCTAGATGTGTCTAGTCTAGATGTGTCTACTCTAGTCTAGTCTAGATGTGTCTAGTCTAGATGTGACTAGTCTAGTCTACATGTGTTTAGTCTAGATGTGTCTAGTCTAGTCTAGATGTATCTAGTCTAGATGTGTCTAATCTAGATGTGTCTAGTCTAAAAATGTCTTTTCTAGTCTAGATGTGTCGAGTCTAAATGTGTCGTGTCTAGTCTAGTCTAGATTTGTCTAGTCTAGTCTAGATGTGTCTAGTCTAGATGTGTGCAGTCTAAATGTGTGCAGTCTAAATGTGTCTAGTCTAGTCTAGATGTGTCTAGTCTAGATGTGTCTAGTCTAGATGTGTCTAGTCTAGATGTGTCCAGTCAAAATATGTCTAGTCTAGTCTAGATGTGTCTAGCCTAGTCTAGAGATGTCTAGTCCAGTCTAGATGTGTCTAGCCTAGTCTAGATGTGTCTAACCTAGTCTAGAGATGTCTAGTCTTTTTCCAGTGCGTAGTTCTATGTAGTGTAGTCCTAGTCTAGTTGTGGTCCTAGTCTAGTCCAGGCCTGGAGGGGTCTGGGCATCTCTAGCTTTGATGGAGGTTTTCTTTGCAGCATAAATGAGTTGAAGTGAAGAGAACCTGCTCTGTGTATGTATGTCATGTATGTTAAGGATGTTATATTATGTATGTATATATGCATGTATGTAAAGTACTGTATGTGTGTGTGAGTTACTCTGGAGCTGAGATACAGATGAGTCCTGGCCCCCCTCCTCTCAGATTAATCATATCGGCGCCCACAAAGACATTTGCATCTCATAATGTCGTTCCGTTTGTGGCTCACAGTAAATCATCACCGACCCGCCGCAATTCAGCAGGTCAGGGTTTGAGGACTTGTTGCCATGACAACGAATGAATTTAAATTCCGATGTAGGCCGTGGACTTAGCGGCTTGCGGTCAGAGGTCAGAGGTCATCGTTCACAGGTGAGACCGTCTCCTCCATCCAACGCTCGTACGATGCCGCTTTGTTGTCGACGTCGGAAAACGAAGGTTGTTGTTTTGTTTGTCTCGGAATGAAATCGTGATGCGGCGGCGGCGGCGGCGGGATTCAAACCTCCGATGTGACGGAAAAACAAGACGCTTTAAAAAGAGGAAGACGGAGAGAGAGAGAGAGATGAATGGAAAGGAAGCCGAGCGCCGCGGTGACGCAGGGACAGAAAAAAAGTGGCTTTCACTGTGTGTGTGTGTGTGTGTGTGTGTGTGTGTGTGTGTGTGTGTGTGTGTGTGTGTGTGTGTGAGGCTATTTATAGCCTCAGCAGACATCAGAGAGGCAAAAGTAACAGGAAATAAGGGAAGGATGGAGAAAGAAAGACAAGGACAGGGAGGAGGAGGAGAAGTGGTGAAAGCGGTGAGGGAGAGGAGGTGATGAAGGGCTCCATCGCTCCTCTCATCGAGTGAGAAAGTGAAAGCAGATGAAAGCTTTACTTCATCTGGTTCTGGCTCCTTCTCCACCCCCCCTACCCTCCACCTCCTGCGGAGCGTTTCTTCTTCTTCTACTCCTCCTTTCAATCCACAACTTTTTTTGTGATTTTTAATTTTTTTTAAATTAAAAAAAATTGTATATTTTGTGTTTGAACGCAACAAGCTGCGACTGGTGATCGGATTTAATCCACCTCTATGTCAATAAAACACCGCAAGCAAGTTTGCTTTTAACACCTTTTGCCCTCAGCACAAATAAACAAACAAACAAACAAACACACGTTTTGTTTTCCTGCTGTCATCAGGAGACAAAGACGTCGCTGACAACAGAATCAGGACAGAAACTTTTCCCCAAAGTCTCAAATATCCGCATCTCAGCGTCTTTCGAATAGGCCTCCATGTAGAGCCCCGCCCTCATTTGTCAGCTGAGGTCCCAGCAGGAGACCTATAGGTCAGAGGTCAAATGCAAGGTCATCCCAGATGATCCAGGCTTGGGCTCCGCAGTTCGATCCCATCGTCGCCATGGAGACAAACAGAACGAAGGCTGGGCGGTCTCCGATCTCAAATGTAAACCAGCTAAGGCTGAATGCTACGTGCTACGAGGAGCTACGACGTCATGGAAGATTAAAAAAACGAGCTTTTTTATTGGAAAGTCGGTGATTGTAATCTGATTACTGGATGCTAACGCGGCGTGCTATCGGTCCAGACGGCTCGTCTGGACTCGTCCTCCCATCGGCGTAGATGAGAGGCCTGTCTGAGATTAAAACCAACCTTCTTAATGGTTTCCTGACGGGAACATTATCTCCCGGCGTTCCTGCCGAGAGCTTGTTAGTTCTTCACTTTTGAAGAACGTCAACTTGTTTTTATTAAATCTTCATAAATGTTAATGACGGAGGAGCCGAAGCCACAACATCTCAGGCTCCCGTGTCGACATTATCTCTGCATCTCCTCCGTCGTTTCTTCTCTGACTGATTTCTCTTTACCCCCCCCCCACCCCACCTCGTCCCCGCCGCCCCAACCCCCCCTCCGAGGGGCCTTTCTCTCTCCTCTTCATCGCTCACAAAAAAAAAAAAAAGCGTCTCTTCTTCTCCGCGTGATTGCTCTCATTTATGAAACACGACGGCGTTGCAGCGGCTCGGCTCTGCGGGAGCTCTGCCACTTACAGCACGCCGCCGGGGATGATGGGAGCTTTTTTTTTTTATTACTGTATGTGCTCTGCAGAGTCAACAGGGATGTGTGTGTGTGTGTGTGTGTGTGTGTGTGTGTGTGTGTGTGTGTGTGTGTGTGCGTGCGTGTGTTTTCACGCTCCGGTTCTTCGGATTTCTCTGGTGGTTCATTCATCTTTTAATCGGCTGTGGAGACGATGAATGAATTCTGGGATGTGCTGAAGGACTCGCGCCGGCAGGAAACACGTTTCCACCTGAATCTACCTGAGGAAACCACTCTGACCAGTGTCACCAGTATAAACAGGTTGACATCAACCAGTCTGACCAGAGTTACCATAGCAACCGTCACTCTACTGAAGCCAAAGCTAACGGCAACTTGGTTTTACTGCTTCAGATCTCCCCCAGAAGCTCCGCCCTCTCCCAGTACACCCAGTATTACCTGTGGGCGGGGTTTACCTGTGGGTGGGGGTGTCCTGTCACCAGACACTGCAGCTCCAGAGTCTCCCCCTCCCTGATGGTGTAGACCCTCTCGCTGTAGCGCTCCTCCTCCACGTTACAGGCCTGACCCGAGTGCACGATGCGCACCGTAGGGGGCGCTGTGGGGGGGGGGGGGCGGACAGGAGACCACACAGTCAGCTGACTCAGCACACGCCCACCAGCCAATCAGAAGCAGGTTCGTTACGTCATTCATACAGGTAAACCTCATCTAGCGTCGCTTTTTTGGGGAAACCGGTGTATAATCGAGGACGACGTAAACCGAGGTTTACCTGTATTTACGAAATCAAAACGTTTTATTTTGAAAAGCAAACAGGAAGTAGAATGGCAAAAGGGCATTTTTAGCTTAAAGGAAGAAAACACGACATGAAAACACGACTTGTTCTTGATGCTGCGTCAGAAACGAGCAAGGAATTTATCATTCATCATCTCCAGATGATTCCATCCCGCCGTGAATCTGTGATCATCATCATCAGATTCCACCTGCGACGCCGTCTCCGCGGTTTTAAACGCAACTTTTTTCCGCCGTCTGTTTTATTAAATCGCCCCTTTGTCTCTTAAGTCCATAAACTGCAACTTTCTTTGTGCAAAATAAACCTAAAAACCTGCAGCGGCGGCTCTGATCCGCCCCCACACGCCTCGCCTCGCCGCCACCGCCTCGACGCGCGAGCGATTTCTCAGAGAATTCGGCGTCTTTGTCTGCAGAAAGAGAGAAAAAGCGTCTGATGTGGAAACGGGAACACATCTGGAGGTGAAGTCAGACGAACGGCTGACGGAGTGAAGCGACGGCTGGGGAGCCGTTAGCCTCAAAGAAGAGACGCAGCCCGCGAGACCTCCTCCATCCGTTGCCATGGGAACCGCACGCATCAGCGCGTTTTAAGTGCCGTCCTGGCTGTTCACACGTTCAAAGTTTGGACCTGAGAGGACCGAGCTGAGCTGAGCAGACAGTGGGGGTAATCCATTCTAAACTGGCGGGGGGGCCCGGTGGTGGTGGGTGTGCCCCCCCCCCCCTGCTGACGCTGCAGGTACATCGAGCTGCTTGTGTTTCTGTGTCAGCAGCTGGGATGTGAACTATTTCCAAACCGCCTCTATTTCTGCCTGACCCCCCCCCACATGCCCCCCACCCGTGACTTACTTGCGTGGCGCTAACGCTAATGCTAACGGGAATTAAATATCCAACACTGAACTCCAGCTTCATCGGGAGCTGACTCAGCACTTCTTCCTCCTCATCTGTGACCTTCAGGTCGGATCAAACGAGGGGATTCCTGTTATTGATGAGCGATCGGTTACCAATATCAGGACCGACCACATTTTCCTCCCTGTTGTCAATGGAGACTGAGGAGGAAGAGGTGAGGAAGAGGAGCAGGGATGGAGGAGAAGGAGGTGAGGAAGAGGAGGAGAGAAGGAGGAGGAGGTGAGGAAGAGGAGGAGACGGGGGAGGTGCCGTGGATAATCTGGTTGTCCTAGTTCTTCTTGCTTCTCTATTTTTAGGTTTTGGATTTCTTTTTTGTCTCTGGTGACTCTGCTAATGTTTTCTGCTGATGTCATCACACACACACACACACACACACAGAAACACACACACTCCCTCGATGGACTGATTCCTTCCCAGCATGCAGTTCAATCAGTGGCTCGCTCTGAAGAGGCCCAACTCCTCCAACCGACATCAACCAGACCCAGAATAGATCAACAGAACCACAGGAGAGTTTAACCACAAGACAACGATAACTGAGTTCTGGTGGAACCACGTTAGACTAGAAGTTCACTGCCAAACTGGAGAGGAAAGGCGATTGGATGAGAAAGTAGAGTTGAAGCCCCGCCCCCCCGTGTCCTCGCCGCTGATCTCAGGTCGGGTCCGTCCTCCCCGGTTTATTCATGTTTAAGTAAAGATTTTTACGTCTGCGCTACACAAGCGCTCTCGCTCTATTTCTGGAGCAGATGATTTCTCAAGAGGAGGCTGCGAAGTCAGTGGGACGGCTAAATATAGCAGCAGACGTCTGATTGGCTGACGCTGTGGGGCTCCGTCTGCATGCATAATGAAGCAGAAGGAGAAGAGGGATGAATGAAAACCACACAGGACGCGTCCTACGGGCCGTCTGATTGGCCGCTCAGGCCGTCGAAGTTTTCAGTCGCGACTAAAAAGTTTCTAAAAAATTTCCTTGGATTCGTGAAAATTCCAGGATTCATAAGGAAATTCCAGGATTCCTTAAGGATATTCCAGGGATGGTGACGTTGGGGGTTGCCGGAGGTCATTAAAAATGTAACACAGGTTCTTCTTCTGGTGTTTTCCTATCGTAGCTTCCATCGCGTCGTTTTGAGGTCACTTCCAGGAATGGTGATCCAATGGTGAACAGGGGGCGGAGCTTGATGCGTTTTATAACCCAAACGTTCTCCAACTCTGGCTGGCCGACTAATAATCATGGAGGAAGAACGGGTTCCTCTTCTTCTTCTTCTTCTGCTCCAACAGCCGCTCTGACCCTGATACCCACTGAGCTGTTAAATACACACCGATCATCATCATCATCATCATCATCATCATCGCAGCGCTCACACTGTAATTACAGCGTCCATGCATCAGTAATCAGTAAAGGAGGAGGGACGAGTGTAAGCCTTCATCTTCACTGAGCGGAGAACGTCTCCGGTGGGGGGAGTCAGGTAATAAAACTCTCGATGATCGGAGAAAAAAAAATCCCTTTAAATGATGCAAGAAAATCGATCGGAGAAGCAGCTGGTCTGGGATCAGCATCAGGTCAACATCTGCTCTCCTGGAGCCGGATCTGTCAATCCAGGTGGATCCGGATCCATCAAAGGAACGTCAATGGATTGGAGTTCAAAAGTGGAGCATCCAAATATCCCATCCGTATCCATAGCGACCACCTGGGTCTCTGAACACCTCCACCTGTTTCACCTTGGACCGTTTCTGACTCTCAATACGTCCAAACACTCGTGAATAAAATCTGTGCATGTCAATCCTTTCTTTCACGTCTCCATGGCAACAGCTTACACTCACTCATAAAAGAGCATCTTTTCTCCATGTCGTCTCCTGTGCGTACTCATGTTCCCCCGAGGACACACCCTGATGAAGATGCTTGCTCATCTCTGGCTGTGATGAACAAGCGTTTTTGTTTTTTTGTTTTTCCTGCTTCCATGGCAACACCTTCCAACAACCTGCTGCGCCTGTGAGACGAGCGTCTGGTGTGTGTTCAGATCCAACCCAAGGCCGGGCGACGCCCCTCCTCTCCTGGTCGCTGTTGAAATGATTGAGCCAAGAAATCCTGCAGTCAGAGAACGCAGCATCCCTGATGGGCCTCGGGCCGCGGCGCCGACACGCAGCCTGTTGATTTGACAGTTTGGTGCCGGCGCTCCTCCTGTCACGGAGAGCAGGAGCGCTTGTTTCACCTCCGCTCACAGGACGGAGTTAACGGACGACCGGAGGCCCCGTTCTTCACGCCGCTTCGCCGCCCGCGGGACGGACGGTTCCCTCAGCTGCTCGCCTGACTAATGCTGAGCAAAGCCCTCCATGAATCATCACACACACACACACACACACACACACACACACACACACGCGCGAGGTGTGTGTCAAAACTTCCTCTGCAGCTGTGCGAATCATGACTAAACATACAGTAGGAGTCACCAACATGATCAACGTGACACACACACACACACACACACACACACACATTACAGCAGAGACACGTTTTCCACACGGGCGGCCACATTTTTCTCACCTCTGTGTTTTGCCCCCACCTCCCAGCATGCACTGGGGGAAGACTTTCTTCCCTTGCGCTCTAAATGTATTTTCCTCCTTTGCGTCCTTCCCTCCTTCTCCTCTCCTGACTGTTTCCTCTCCTCCTTCTTGCTGCATCCTTCCCTCCATTCATTTCATCCTGTCATCTTCTTTACTTTACCGATTTTCTTTTTCTCTTGCACGTTTTATTTTTCTTATCATCTATTTTTCCTCTCTTATCCTTCATCTCTTCCCTCTTTGAGACCCCTCATTTTTCCTCCTCTCTTCTTTCTTCTCACATCCTCGTTTTTCTCTCGCATCTTTTTCCTCTCATTTATCTCCTCTCCTCCTCTCTCCTTTTATCCCCCCCCCCTTCTGTTTCCTTCAATTCTCTCCTGTTTCCTTCTCTCCTCTGTTGTCTCATCCTCTCCTCCTTTTCTTTCTCATCCACCTCCTCTTCCTCCCCCCATCCTGAGCCGGCCAGCAGGAAGCAGTAGGTAGTCCACCAGTAATGCACCGCGCTCCATCCTCATTATAACACATTAACACTT